>NC_031502.1:3554457-3559530 GCF_000237925.1 Schistosoma mansoni | reverse complement strand
TTTGTGTAGCAAAGTAAGAAAATTGATTTTTTAGGTATAACAATGATTTTATTGTTTGTAGGAAATCAGGTGTAGTGTAGTTTTCTCGGGATATTGTAGCCAATGGAATACTTATCACTTCACCAACAGGAAGATCTTTTAAATTTCGTGTTTAAGATTTGTAGGTTGTTTGGACTTTGTATTGAAATCATAGCTACATCAGTTAACTGTAAGCAGTTACAAGCTATCTAAATATCTGAATTATGACACTTCGTATTGTAGTATTAGTAATAGTAGGGATATGGTAAACCTTTTTATATATACTGTAATCCTTTTCTCATTCCAATAGTCACTTAATATGTTTAATCTTCTGACCGATTTATTTAGTTCTCAAACAACCCTTGCTCCTGGCCGGTAGACGAAGTAAGTTTCTTGTGTGCTATGTATATACGCCATTTGTTTACGTATAGAAGTTAAATGTCTAAGCTTTTATTTGACTTGTTAATCCGACCAACATGGTATTCGTGGAAAAGGAGTAGTAATTTTGTGCACAAAGAATTTCATTATCATTCTACTAACATGATTACGTGGAAATTAGATTTGTCTACAATTTTCAATGTATCATATATTTCTGTTATAATTCCTCTTATTACTACACAGCTATTCCTATTGCTTAGTATTCTTGGACAACAGTTCACTCGATGGATAGAATTAGGACTGCTCCTCAAATGCCCTGGTAAGGTCGAGCATGGGGAGAGTCATCTCGTCCTCTCGAAATGCTCTCACACGGCCACGCATATACAGTCACTGCCACAGAAGTTCTACTCACCGCCTGTTGTTTACGAAATTGAGAGAACGAAAAACGGATATCCTGAACTTTAAGCGGGTTAGTGGATATGGACGATCCATCTAGAGGAGTTGGAAAACTGTGATTCTAAACCAATGGTGCACATGGGCTCTAGGATCATGAGGGAACAAATGGCGTATGAACCAATTGTTGGTCACCGGCTACTATAAGACTGTACCTCCTTGTGTACCTGCCTTGTGGATTAGACCTCTAGGCCAAAGGCTCCGGATGTGACCTCCTAAGAAAACCACCTGCTTCTGTCTGAGCACCCGGCCAGTATCCCAGCCTACACACAAATGAAATGGCAATTAATACTGGAAACAGAAATCACAATAAAAAAGCGTTAGAGTTTTCTCTAATTATCCGCTAGCTCTGGTTAAGAAAGTAGCCAATCAGCGCGTCCCAACACAATCCCACACAGGACATGCTTTAATATTTATCCCTCTAATATCTCCCCTTCGAGCAGATTCGTAGGATCTGGTGTTAGGATCCATGTGAAATTGTGTTACTGGTTTGTGCTTCGAATTTGTCCACGCAGACAATAAAGAAGTGGTATCACCCTTTGCTTCCACAGAGACTGGCCTGTTTATTTGATGGGTTTTAATCTCAAAGCTGTCCAGCAAAACATCAAAAGGTATTCTATGTCGAGTGTCATTGCTGACGATCGAAGTTGCTTTTATTCGGCTAGCATGGCACCCAAACTTCTGAGCCAACTGACACCCCGTAAACCACATTTCCTTTCTTTTGTACGATTTGACCAGCTACCCACGTCGAATGTTTGCCACGATAACCCATAGCAAGTACTTTTTGACCCACAGTAAACAATCATTTTTGTGCTCCATGATATCGACTGAATTGCTTCTCTACCAATCTGTTTCGTCGAGACTCAACAGCTGGCGTCGGACGAATGGCGTCGAAATGTGTTCGTATTTTTCTGCCTAGTAAAGCTCCTGCTAGAGAGACCCTGTTAATTGTCTGAGTATTTGGTGTAGAACGACAATCAGGAACCCCTCTAAAATCTCTCCTGTGGTCCCCTTCCCGTTTGATTTTTTCAGAGCATTTTTAAATGTACTGACAAACGTTCTACTTGGCGATTGGATTGGGGATGGGATGGAGGTGTTCGGACATGACTAATTCCGTCCTACCGACAAAATCCTGAGAAGCTAGCGGACGTAAACTGCGTTTTAATATCTCTAACTACCAGTTCTGGAACCCCGAAAAGACTAAATAGCCGACATAGTTTTCTGACTGTACAGATTGCAGTTTGATTTTCCACGAGAAAGATTTCTTGCCACTTGCTGTATGCATCAACTACTGAAAGGAAAGTTTGTCCATGAAGTAGACAAGCAAATCCAAGTGTATACACTGCCACGGAAACCTTTCACCTATCTTTTTTGCAAGCATCGTGGTATCCAATGATGAACACGATACGTTATAGACACTCATATTCATTATTCCAAGTTTACCTAACATACCTAGATCAAGAAGATCGGGGTTTGGCTTTTCAGTTAGATAGTATTTTCCTTTACAGTTAGTTCCCTTGTGGGAAAATTCACACTGTAATTCGCCAACCAATTTTACCACTCCTCCTGATGTGTGTTTAATAGTCTTCTTAGATGGCTTCATTGGCGGTTTCCCAAGCAGGTTATAAGTTTCTTTAGACACTAGGATGATGTCGGATGCCGTGTCAATTCGAAGACGAGCTGGTACGCCGTTAATCTGGATATTAGCACACTTTCTCCGAATATCATATTCTGTTTGGAAGTCTGCTGCCAGAGAAAAAGATTTATAGTCGGCTGATTTCACCACATGTCGAGGACGTTTATGTTTCTTCTTGGGCTGGGACGTACGATTCGGTGGACAATGACCTTTATATCCACGTCTGTTTCACACCCGAAATTTATTCTTAATAAATGGGCAGAATCGTACATAATGTCAACCACCGCATAACCAACAACCAACAGGCAGTTGTTGGTTTGTTAGAAGCTGTTCTCGGCTTCTGAGCTTTCAACCTAATAATAGCATTGACACTACTACAGGTTAAATTAGGATTTACTTGTTCAATCAGCTCATCGTCGCGTTTGGTGTTTTGTAGCCGCTTACACTCATCTCTCAATGTCTTGGGTGTGACGTTTGAATCTTGATTTAGTCGAGTTAAAGGTCTAGTCCTATTCTCAGTATTTTGTGATGACTGGAGAGCTTTGATGAATATAAAGCATTTAAATTGGTCTTCTGTTAATGAGCGTAAATTGAACCGTTCACACTCTCTGTTGACGATGTCTGCTAGAGCACCATATTCATCGGCTTGGCGTTTCACCAAATTTAGACACGTGTCGAATACTAAACAATGAGGAGGATTCACCGAATATCTCTGACAATTGAGTTATCGTGTCCTCGAAACTGAGCTCTCGAGATAACTTCGGCAATATATGGTCAGCATAACGTGCATATTTATTGATTCCCAACTTATGCATCAACAATTGAGTTTTCCACGCGTTATCTTGTTTACAGAATTCTGTTCTAAATGTATCTTCCCAACGCTTGAACCACATGACTAAAGTGTTTCCACTATTAGGGTCATAGTTGACTTCTGGGATGCTGCCAGCAACTGCATCACAAGAAGTACTTGAAATAGCGTGTGAACTCGAGCAGTGGATGTTAAGTTGTTGCGTTAGAGTCTCCAATAACCGCATTTTTGCATCAAGTTGTGCTTGCTGTTGTTTTAGTATTCGGTCTAGCTGGTCATCTGATATCGGCATCTTGAACGTGTTTTCCTTTTCCCCGTCGTCAGTGTTATAATTTCTTTTATTACGATCCAGCTACTCCTATTGCTTAGTATTCTTGGATACCGATGCACTTAGCAAGTCCCCAAACCAGAACACTGTAGTGGATGAGAACACAAGTGGGGATAATCGGATGTATTTCAACACAAAATTACAGGATCTCTTAGTAAAATCTCTTAGTAAAACCATACAGTAAATACTTAATTTGCAAAACGTCAATCAATCGTCTCAGACTACATTCTTCTTTCGTTTCCACACCAATCATTCTTTGTTCTCTTTCTCTTTCTTTAAACTTCACTTTCGATTGATGGTACATACTACTTATATCGGTGGACATCAGTAACACACACCACAGGTTGAACAGGAGCGAAATTATATTCCAAATAACAAGGGTAGATGGAAGTAGGAAGCACGTTACTATATTTGTGGTTTTCGCATGAAAGAGTTTTCTCCAAGTATCCTCTAAGGATAATTAGATAAGAAATAGCCAATCAGCGTGCAACAACGCAATCCTGCATGGAACGTGCTTCAACCCAATCTATGCTTCGCTAACAACTTCATATGACAGTATGATGTGGTTTAAAAGCCAATTTGTTCACAAACTGAAGGTACTTCCAATGGATTTCTGGGTTAGTGATAAGAGCGCTCAACTTTTGAGTAGGAGGTTGAGCGTTCAAATCCGCTACCGTCTGCCTCTATTCGAACGACTGGATGGTAGCACTAGTCCTTACAAGTGTGACTTAACACCGAGTACATAAACCTGTACTTGGCGTGTTATATTAACAGAATTTTACGGTTAGACATGAATTTCTTGATGAGGACTAGTATTAAGTCGTTAGGTTGTGATGCTTCATCAAATAACGTCTTTAGTTCATATTTTACAAACAATTTTCCTTCTACCCAGACTTGCTATGTTCATTAAACTGAATTCAGGTTGTGAAAAAGATAATGTTGATTAGACCATAAAACAAAATCAGTCAATACAGTTGTCATAGGAACAAAACTAGTCATATAGATAATGATAATGAATTGAACTAAAAAAAAAACAAAACAAATGAGTATGTGGAGTTCATATTCTATGTTTTGTTTTTTTTTGAATTCTCATCAGGATGTACATTTGTTAATACGACTGCTTTTCAGTTATACCAACATATTGATGTTAGTGGTATGATGCAGTTAATTTTTTTCTCCAGTAAGGTTTATCTGATTTCACATATTAGAACTGTTGTGCAATGAAGTGTAGATTTGATTTTTATTTGAAAAGTGGGTCGGTATATATTTGATCTCTGGTTTAGATAAGTAGGATAGTAGGAAAAGAGTGCGAGTATCTGGTCCATTCAGTGGGATTAGCGCAAATGGATACACGCTTTCAACTATGAAAAAATATAACTCCACAAAACCCCTTTTGTTGTTTTACCCAAACCTCCCCATATTTTATTGGAAATTAAAAGATTTCTAGTAAGA
>NC_031502.1:3542405-3552457 GCF_000237925.1 Schistosoma mansoni | reverse complement strand
GATTTCAGTATTTTTCTAAGTTGAAATCATGAGTCAATGAAAAATACTGAAATCTCCACAAATCCCCTTCTAATTATAATCATATGCTCACTAGTGACTGACTTCAAGATACATGTCCTGGAGTTCTAGTGGGAAGCAGTGACCAGTGGAGTTCAACCACGTCTGTTATGAGAAAGGAACTCACTGAAGACAATTGGTGAATGGTTGCTCAACTTCGTTGATCAGTTGAAGTTAGACATTAACACCGTTGGATGCCAGCTCAGTGGTCTATCGGTTAAGGGCTTCGGCTTGAGACTGGTAGGTGCTGGGTTCGAATCTCGCGAGAGCGGGTTCGTGGATGCGCACTGCTGAGGAGTCCCACAATGGGACGAAACGGCCGTCCAGTGCTTCCAGGTTTTCGATGGTGGTCTAGCTTCAATTGACTCATGATTTCAACTTAGAAAAATAAAGATATTTGACAGTCGTACAGTATCAACACTTAAACGAATTTTCATTATCAAATGAAGCACTGAAATTCAGAAAGCATAGCAAAGGTGATACCTTTGTGTTTGACGTTTTACTGTGGTTTGTATCTGAGACTTCACATAAAAGCCAATTATGAATATTTAGATCCTTTGGTTAGCTGAAATTCAGTAGTAACAACAAACGAACTTATCAGTCAATACATACAATAACTGTTTATTAGTATTGATTGGTTATTAACGGCTTGCTCGGTCCACTACTTACATAGAATCCTGATGAAGTACCTCATTAGCTGACTTTAAAGACGTCTCTCACTAAATAGTTACCATACAAGCCAACAGTTTTCGGAAACTTTGTCACTACTTGAAGTGATTCCTTCTGACCATTGAAGACCTATCTGCCTGTTTTCCTGTCCCACGTCAACAGGACTTGAACCCAAATATGTTCGTTAAAATCTTCCACACAGAATCTGCAATTGGTGTAGTAGCAGCCTTCAATCGAAGTCTCACCCTACGACTAACACTTGTTTCTCCAACACAGGGTCGATAGCTAGCGGCCAAAACAGTTACACCAAGAGTTACTTTTGATTCAAGTCAAACGTGGCACAACTGGAAAATGACAACAATCATCTCAGAAACAACTGATGAACTCCACACTACAATTTCACATAGCTAGTATCATGCTATGCAGTGGTCGATGCAATACGATTGACACTAGTAAGTAAAGAAACATGGCATTAGTAACTATAGAGTGTTAGTCTTACATTCTTTAAGTCAGATATGTGTGCATCCTTATGTTACAAAGGTTATCGCGAGAATCCAAAACCCGATCTCCTCTTCCCCCAAAAGAGCAGACCTTTAAACGAGTCTATTCAGTCACATCAATTAAGACAACTTATGTTAGTCTTAAATATTTTTGGACATTCAAGCTTTCCTATGAAATCATTTCGACAACTAGACAAAAATGTGCGATTCGTTTATCTCATCTACTTGATAAATATTTTAGAAGTGCCAGACTTATTTACCTTTGTAGAATTAATGCACTCTACCACTTCATCAACGATCTGAGTTGAGTCTATATACGTTGTTTAAGTGCACAATTGACAGGAGTTTATTATGATTTTCGTCAAATCATCTCCTCATCAAATATATTGATTATTAGTAATATGTTTCATCAAATATTATTTTACGTGATTGTAATCAAAAACAGATCTAAGTTAGACAACCATTGACAATCTAGAAGCATTGGATCGAAACAGTTATGCAATGATTCTAGGTTTTCAATGGTTATCTAACTTTTATCGATTGGGGATTCCAATAGAATTCAACGGTCTCCACAACCTCATACTGACTAATATTCTATCCAAGTAAGGTTTAAAAAGTAGAAACGTCCGAATACTATAAATATATACCTAAAAAGACTAAAACATTCATATTGATTCAAATGGCGACTGAACATTCATATGAAATAGTTTCTTCCCATAGAAAAAAATATATGGTAGGGAAAAAAGTATATTGTTCATTCTACCTGACTTGTTCATTAAACCATTGAATGGAAATTATGTAATATGCTGGAAAAATAAACGAAATAAACTTTTTTCCTTGAGAAACCGGTTATTGGCGTCATAGAATATTATATCTTAGCACTGTATAACAATAAAACTAAAAATGTAAGCTAATTTAAGGGAAAGATTTTACAGAAAACAAGCAATAATAAATGTGAATAGATATTTGGTGTATTGATTATGAATGAAATTTTCATACTAATGTGTTACCTTTTATTGGACGTTGACTGTCAAAATTGTATAATGTATTGGCCCAATACATTTCGAACAATCTGATCACATATATACTTGTTAAGAACATTTATATCTTTAAAAATGATAGGTTAAATAGACTAGTAGTCATTTGGTTGGTGCTCTCTGTGTTGTAGTATTTCTGGATCTTGCTTTTTCTCTTGTGTATATTGAGGCCTACTAGTGTAAGGACTGCCGCTACACTGGCTATCTTTACTTCCATTTATTGGTGTAAATGGGAAAAAGGATCTAGGTTATCTGAGAAGACCAAATCTTGTAGTTACATCCATACTGTCCAGTGTATTCTATGCATCCCTTCACATGTTAGCGACTTAATTATCCAGTTGAACATTTTAACAAAGATAAAGGACAAAAGTAAGCAACCTTGTCTGACACCGATCTTTATTTCAAATGCATCTGTCAGCTAACCTTCATGCACGACTTCGCAGTGCAGCCCATCGTCAGAATTCAATATGATTCTCATGATCTACTCAAATACACCATAGTGTCGATGAAGGCTTCATTAGGTTCTCCTATCCACACTTCAAATACTTTCTCATAGTAAAGGAATTCCATGCACAATGATGAGTTCCATTCAATTAACTGTTCAACAGTGATCAATATTGTCACGATTTGATCTGTGTACGATCAATCCTTACGGAATTCGGTCTGTTGATCTCTAAGTTGAGCGTCTACTGAATGTTTCACCCGGTTCAACAACACTCTGTTGAGAACGTTTACTGCTGATGATAATGTTGTACTGCGTGTTTAGTTTTAACACTAGCTGATATCTGCTTTCTTTAGTATCTTTATGAGAAATCGTTCTTCCCAGTTTATCGTCACTTTCGCCTCCTCCCAAATCTTCCGGAGTAGGACATGGAGCGTCTTTTTAGTTGCTTCTATGTCTGACTTCAGCTGGTATATTGTCAAGTTCTGGAGCTTTTTTACTCTTGATTCATCCTGTGGTTTGCATAGGAGTGATTGAAGCGATTTTGTTGTTTTGACAAAAGAAGAAAAACCGAAAATCTTTTACAATATAAATGATTCCAACTGTGAAAAACACTACATCGGACAAAGTGCACCCCCCATTCACCTTCGCCTGTACGAACATCATCTCAAATACACAAGTTTTTAATTTCGACTGACACATCGCTAGATAATTTAACCAAAATGCATATCATTTGAAATATGGATAGCGTATTCACTTTTCAGGTGTAGACGAATAATTCTACAATTTAACTGTTAAGCCTCTGTACATATTTCAGACAAGATTAGGAAAATTCGTGTTAAAAGGTAGGATGAACTTAGATATCACATCAAGATGGATGAAATCCTTTCAATGTAAAACTAATATTTATCTTCACAGTTTTAATCACGAACTAATCTTAGCTAGACAACTGTTGTAAACAGGCAACTACAAACAGTTGTTTATTTCTGATGTAGAACTACTTACCAGTGAATATCCACAAGCCAATTACGTGAGATTGGACAGAGGAACTCCATCCTCTCAACGAGCACTTCAACTTTTAACCGTTGAGGCGGCATCTAACTGTGCAGATGTCTAATGTCAATCAGTTTACGGTATTGTGGATAACTGCCTAACACTCGATATAGTTGAACTCTACTGGTTATGCCTTCTTACTAGAACTTAAAGAATTTCAAGCAGAATTTAGTTAAAGAGAGCGTGAACAACAAGATTTGCAGAATAAAATTAATTCATCATATTTGATGGTTTCTCGTCAGCTGCATAAAACCTAAAATTACAATTAATAATATAAACATAATTATTATACAGGTACATCCAGCTGACGAGTCCCAAATAGGACGAAACGTGAGTCCTGGATTCCACTGCTAGCCACTATCCATCTTTGCTTATAATACTTGGGAATTAAGGCTTTATCGAGGTAATATGCACAGTATGCACATATGCCAATAAGAGACTGATTAATTTCAGTCCTAAACACCAATGGGAAGATTCAAGTAAACAATACCAAGGGAATTATTAACAAGTGTTTAGCATACTTTAGTTTGTGAAGTTTAGATGATTACCCGAAACGCAACCAAAACGATAATAATCAGAAGAATAGGGATACAAAGTGTATGAATAAATATAGTTAAGTATATTAATATGTTGGGAAGTAATTATTCAGAGGTTATGAAATAAGTGATTAGGTAGTCGTTCAACATGATAGAATAAACAAATATGTGAACATCATTCTGATTATGTAGGAAATGAATATCAGAAGATGGAAGAATAATAAAAATAAAAAATGTTGGGGAAAGGGTTGAAATAAAATTAAAAGTAACAAAGGTTATTAGACAAAAATTTAATTACTATGACAGCGAAATGGTAATCAAAATTCCCTTCCGTATACACAGGTCAAATTATAACCTACGACTGAAGGGAAGTCAAGTCTAAAAGTTCCGAGAAAATATGCTACAAAATACGGAAAAAATGTCCCAAAGATGATAAACAACCAACTGCTGGAAAGAAACCTGTCTTCATCCGCCTTCCGCTCAAAGGAGATGAAATTTCATGAACAACCTTTAGGAAAGTCAAGATGGAACTGTAAAGGAGTTTCTCTACTGTTCAACTAGTTTTGGAATACAGGAATAAGTGTTCATTATGACACTCAAAAATAGATCAAAGCACTTTCGATTTCACTTCTGATTGCATTTATGAATCTCATATGCCTACAGTAAAAAGTACATCGGAAGGACATATTAAAATCTGTAAAGCAAACACGTTCATTTATTCACCTAAGCTGATCAACAAATGAACACTTTACGTTCAAATTATAAATAGTATTCCTGGTCAATGAAAAACAGAATTCAGTTATTAATTCTGGATCTAGATTATTCTATCTAACTATTTAACATCTTAATATTAAACAGGTAGTAGTCATTCTTAACAGAGATGAATACATCAGCAAAGTTATGTCCATTTTAAACGATCCCACTAGATTTATAATCGACAACACCCAGAAAGACTTAACAGATGCAACTGAGAAATGTCTCTTAAAAAAGTTGAGAGAACGTTTGAAGAAATATCTAATAGATAATCATACATATAACGAACTCAAACCAAAAGGATCACAATTACCATACTTATACAGCCTACCCAAAATACACAAAACCGACATCCCGATAAGACCAATAATATCTATGAACAAATCACCCTTTCATAAACTCGCCTGCTGGCTGACAAGATGCTTGTAACCAATCCGCAAGAAACTAGCACCCTATAGTCTGAAAGATAGTTTTGAACTTGTACTAAAACTTGATAATATAAGTGCTTCTGATAAATTCATGGTCTCATTTGACGTCTCATCGCTTTTCACAAATATACCCTTGGATGAAACGACAGAGATCATATGTGAATATTCTGAACTTTTACCTTTACGAATCCATGAATTTAAACAGCTCCTGTTTCTTTGTACAAGGAACATACAATTCAAATTCAACAATGTCTTCTACCGTCGAAGCCTAAGCATGCTATCGATGGTACCACACTCTACTGTAGATACATTGATGACACTTTTCTTGTTTGCAAAAATCACAAGCACTCCATCAATCTAATCAGTTTGTTTGATATAAAATTTACCATGGAACATGAAGTTGAAGATAAATTCCATTTCCTAGATATTGGAATTAGACGAACATCAGTGGTACATTACAAAGATAAATTCATCGCAAAAAAACCTGGAGTGGACTATATCGCATTAACTACAGTTTCTGTCCAATGAGTTACAAAAAGGGTATTGTACGAACCCTTTTTGACCGCGCACGCGAAGTCTGATCAAATGAGTGTCTGGAAGAAGAAATGACTCTAATCACTAAGTGCCTGCGTGAAAACGCATACCTGGCGAAATTCATCCATAAATACGCAAACACTAACCCCTAAGTAAAGTATGATCAAGTGAAAAACAAAACCTGCTTCTTATACCTACGCTTCAAAGGAGATGAAATCGCTCGAATAATTAATCACAGACTTAATTCTGCGTTGAAAGCGACTTACCCATCAGCTAAACTGACAACGGTGTGGGAAACTAACTGCTCACTCAAGCAAGCTAAAATTGACAAGTCCTCTTTTCTCAGTAGCACCAACTGCATTTACCAATTTACATGTATGTGCCAAAGCACATACATTGGAAGAACCGAGAGAAGAGTACACATTCGCATCTCTGAGTATGTTCCTAAGAAACTGAGGCTGCGAGGGACCAGGGCTCTCAACAGTGCAATAGCTCGGCATTTACTCGACACCGGGCACATCATTGACATTTCTCATGCTTTCAAAATTATTAGCAAACAAAGAAGTACGACTGCTCTCCTGTTTGCTGAAGCGATCGCGATCAAAAAACTCAAACCGGATCTATGTATTCAAAAAGAGACAGTGATAAACTTATTACTACCCTGGTAATCCATTTTTTTGTTGGTTTTTGTTTTAGTTTTTTGATATTGGTTTTAGTTCTAGTTCCAAGTCTTAACAAAGTTCACAACTCGGCTACACAATGCACAAAAAATCAAGTAATAACCACCAAGGTACCCCCTTCACGCAGTCTCATTTTAACACATATATTTAACTGAGACAGGACACTACTAGTGCATGTATATGTAACGCTGAAGATTAATGAGATATAGTGAACGAGATTTCGGTGATAAAATGGTAGACATTTAAGATAAACTAAACATACCTGTTTTCTCCTCCCGGACTGAGATAAAACCCATGTTTGTTTATCGATCTCCTCGACTAACATTGCTTCTTCATTTTCGTCGATAAAATTTGGAATAACTTCGATATCCAGGAAAGGAAAACCACCTTGATGGACATGGAACTCTTTTGACATGGTGCTTTTTTCAACGACTGCCATATCGCATAAAGGACAAAATATGAACTCGAAAAGCTGTCGTCCTTCCTGAACATCATAATTAGAAAACTTTATCGTACATCTTTGTGAATGTTGTCATTGTCGCATATCGCACAACTCCGGATTCCCTTACATCCACATTTCCTTTCAGGTGATAAAATCTGAATTATGAAGGAAAAGCTCTATATTGTTATCTGAAACAATTAAGAAGTTATACAGTTATAAACCACTTTCCCTGCACTCATTTTTACTTTGCTACTGCATTTTGAGACACAAAGTTACTGTTTGTACCCCATAATTGATAGACAGATATCTCGTCTTCGCCATAGGTCATGTAAGTTGGCAAAAGCCAAACAAACTTTCTGAAACTGTGCAGAGATTTCATCAGACACCAACCCATCGGAGCTGGTCAGACTTCTAAGATAAGTGAAGTTGTCGACGCGTTCGACTATTTCGCTCCCTATCCTTAGTTCAGGTGTTGACACAGGCCAGTCCTGAAGTAACAATTTACATTTAGATGGGGAGAAACACACTCCAAACATCCTGGTATTATTAATCAGTTCTAACAGAAGACTCTGCATTTTGTCAGCGTCTTTACCAAACAGGACTATGTCATCTGCGCATTCTAAGTCGACAATTGGACCTCTTCGTTAGAGACCAATGCCCGAAAATTCAGTCGACGAAAGCGTTATTTCCAGCAATAGGTCCATAATGAAGTTAAACAAAAATGGGGATAGTGGACAGTCTTGTCGGACACCACTTGAAGTTGTGAAATCAGATGACAGTTCGCCATAAGCTCTCACTCGACTGGTAGTGTTCAAGCAAAGAGCCTTCACAAGGTTTATGTACTTCTGAGGTACACCTTCCAATGACAGTCACAGAACCTCTCGATCTACAGAGTCAAATGCTGCTTTCAAGTCAAGGAAAACTATCATTGTCTGGTTCCGATAAGCATGCCTGTGTTCTAAAACTTGACGAATAGTGAATTCGTGGTCAATACAGCCACGACGGAGTCTGAAGCCAGCCTGATTTTCTCGTACCTGCAGTTCACAAGTCTTAGTTAGGCGCCCGATAATTATTGAGGCTAGTATTTTAGATGCTATATTAGTCAGACTAATCCCTCTATGGTTATCGCAGGATGATTTAGACCCCTTCTTATATATTGGGACAATCAAGTATT
This sequence comes from Schistosoma mansoni, assembly GCF_000237925.1. Taxonomy (NCBI): domain Eukaryota; kingdom Metazoa; phylum Platyhelminthes; class Trematoda; order Strigeidida; family Schistosomatidae; genus Schistosoma; species Schistosoma mansoni. The sequence continues at coordinate 3,544,152 of NC_031502.1, read as the reverse complement.
GTGACCAGTCGGATGGGATTACGTCCAACTCCCAGATTTTAGCCAAAATATTAATCAACCTAATCGCTAAAATTGGACCACCATATTTAAAGACCTCTGGAGCCAATCGATCTGGAGCAGCTGCTCTTCCTTGTTTCAGATTACCTATGGCCTTTTGAACTTCCGCTAGAGTCGGGAGAGTCCACTGAACTGATTTTTAATGTTTACGGGTCTGTCAATATTTTTGTACATACAAGTCACAACAGGTGCAGCAACTTAGTGGCTAAAGCAATCTGGTTGCACAAATTATTCAGTTTGAGTAGCTGCTTAGTAGGACCAACCCTGACAGCTAAAATGTGGCATAAAATCGAATACATGAGTCTACAAGTATGAATGCTCATGTCTATTACGAGAATTTATAGTTCTTATAAAAAACCTTGGAAACCTGCGCCGAATGTGAACAGACATACTACAAGCAGGAATCTTCCATAGGCTGGTGGTTAGTGTGAAATTTTACCCATTAGTGATGACTCTCTTAGCTACAACGCGAAATAACAGGCATGAATAAGATATACTCAAAACAAATTGAGCGACAAGCTATGGATAGTGTGGATTGCTGGATCCTAACAGATATGTTAAACCAAGTGGAGGACTTTACATTTGACTTTGAGGTAAACGCCTTGACAAAGCTAATGACGTGAAACCACTAAATTAGAATCTCCCTATCAGTCTGTTAGGATAAATACCTAGTCCTGATTACCACGTCTGACCCAGTAAAAAATGTTGACCGACGTAAACATTCTGTAGAACAAAATAAAAAGCTAAGAAAACTAACTTAGCCTTTGCAATCCATAATGTTATGTAGGTCCAATCTCATACTGAAGGCATCAACAACAGTTGCTGATATCACAAAATCTGTCACAAAATTCCTAATGAAAATGACATCGTGAGATAAACGAGCATCTAGGTGATTGGTTTTCTTGTTCTTGAAATACCTCAGGCGATCGCAAACAAGTTATATTTACACCGAAATAAACATGTAATAAATTAATACAAAATAACGCGTTAACTTAACGCAACACTGAGGAGTTAAAACATAGTAGTCATTCGTCCCAAGAAATAAGCAAACAATTATACGGTCATAAACCATTTCCCTTGAACCCATTCTTACTTTTCTACTGCATTTTGAGACACAAAGTTACTGTTTGTATCCCATAATTCGAATGTGGTTTTAAATAAATAAATAAAAGTTGCAGATCAACGATTATTACGGGGGCATGGAGTTTCTAGACAATGATGGAGCTCAGTTGAATGATTTTGGTCGGAGGTTTGTTCTTTGAGCTGGATGACGTGGTCGTAGAGCTTCTATTGTTCTTTAGAACGACATCAACACAAACTTCGGGTAGAGATGAAGTACTCGAATACTTTCCAAAGAAGGACGTTTAGAGAATGAGAAGCTCATGACTTCAATACCACCAAAGTATGCTTCAAAAGAAACGAGGGATTCCCGTGAATGCCGCCCAGTGCTATGCATTTACTAATCATAGCCAATATGATAGATTAGTTTCCTATCGATTGCGCAGGACTGTCCAAGGAATGGCTTGACTCCCCTGATATCGGACCCAAACACCAAAGTCGGGATGGACAAGATTGAGTTCGGACTCGTTATAGGACAAAATGAATGAAAATGTTGAAAGACTAGCGAACCTACGTGCTTACAATAACATGGTTATAGGTGACATCATGATGTGGGAGTGCAGTCCCATCA
>NC_031502.1:3523618-3542205 GCF_000237925.1 Schistosoma mansoni | reverse complement strand
CGGATATCATTAATCACTGATTCCCATTGCCCCAAATATTCTAACCAATAAATTTTCCTTAATCAATAATTTGATTTTCACAATATTGTATATTATTAATAAATTGGAAATCTTATAGTTGAAATCATGAGTTAATTGAAGCCAGACCATTATAGAAAACCTGGAAACACTGGACATCCGTCTCGTCCTATTATGGGACTCCTCAGCAATGTGTATCCTCGATCCCACCTCACGAGATTCGAACCCAGGATCTATCAGTCTTGCACGCAAGCGCTTAACCTCCGTACAGGATGAATATATGCCAATAAGCGACTGGTCAATCGCAGTCCTAAACATAAATGGGAAAATTCAATCAACCAATTTAAACTTCACCCCATTGTACAAGCTAGTGGCAATTCGGACTAAGTAGCTAAGTGATAATGCAATGACGTTAGAAGCGACCGATACTAGTTTTGAGTCTTGGAGTGAGTATCAAATATGAAATGCAGGTACATTCAGCTGACGAGTCCTAAATAAGGCGAAATGTACGTCCTACATTGTACTGCTAGCCGCCATCATCGCTTAAAAAACCGATAATTGTTGTTGTTGCTATTGGTCTAACTAAACATTATGTTAATTGCCCTGGACAATAAAATTTCAAAGACATTGTAACACTATATAATGTTTAGTAGTGAACATTTTTATCCATACTTCTCTTCGAAGTTAAATGTGTAAAGAATGTTTTGACCTTTGATCTGCTGAAAAAATATTTCCGCTGATTTAGATTGGTTTATCAATTGTTCTAGACCTGGAATAGGATATTGGACAGAACTTAATATGGATGAACAATTAGTTTCACAACCGTCCATTATTAACAATATTGTTTCACGATTATGTGTATACATAAGTATCTAATAACTGATTATGTAAGTTCTTGCTTTATTAAATCATTATCATCTAACATCATAACACATTGTCTAGAATAGATAACTGATAATCCTAAATTCTTTTAGTATTGTTTGTTTGAATCTTCCCATTGATGTTTAGGACTGTAACTGGTCAGTCTCTTATTAGCATATGTGCATACTGTGAGTATTGCCTCGATATAGCCTAAATTCACTAGCATTGTAAACAAATATGGGAAGATTCAAACAAACAATACTAAGTGAATTTAAACTTCCTCTCATCGGACAAGCAAGTGGCTATCAGGACTCAGTAGCTGAGTGGATAACGTGATGGCGTTTGAAGCGAAAGGTACTAGGTTCGAGTCTTAGAGTGAACATCAACTGTGAGATGCAGGTACATTCAGCTGACGAGTAACAAATAGGACGAAACACACGTCCTGGATTCCACTGCTAGCCACTATCCATCTTTGATAATCTTATTTATTAAAGAAAATGCAATTGACAAAAATGTCAATGTGATAAGAAATAATTGTAACTGTTTTGTATATAATCAAATTGGTATACTAATTATCATCAAAGGATACAAATATGAGAAAAAATTTCTGTTAAAGAGTGTCAAATTATAAATGACGCAGACACAGAAAGTAAAGAAAATATTTTCATTCACTTAATATCATAATTTACATCTTGGAAGTGATTATGTTGCCTAGAGAAAAAATCAGACTGTTATCATTAATAAAGTATCTGTTGCGTTTCATCAAAAAAGTTGTTCTAAATACAGTACTGATAATTAGCTAATAAAAGATTATGCAATAACAAATGGTTGATATATTTGGTATGTGCTTAGAGACAAAATCCAGGATGCTTGTTTTAGCCTATTAGTGACTTGTGATAGATGTATCTATATGTGAGTGTTGGTACTTATACTGAGTTTCAAACAGAATGTTTTTCGGTATGCGGTTGTGGAGATGAGAGGCAGATACCTACTGAAGAGGATAGAAAATGGTCATCCAATTTCGTGAATTGATTGAGATTAGATATTAACGCTGTTAAATGCCAGATTAGTATTTCAGAGATTGAACGTTCTAACTTGAAACTAAAGGTTTTAGATTTGATTCCCACGTGCAGGGTCGTGAGTGCGCCATCCCAAAAAACTCCATACTAGAACAAAACGGCCGTCCAGTACTTTCGTGTTATTAATGGTGATCGAAATCATACTGGTTTATGATTTCATTCACAATAACTTTCAATTTAACACCTAACACGTTATACACTAAGTCAGTGAGAACGGATAGACCCTAATATGTTCTCTGGGTACGATGTTTATACCGTCACTAGTAAGGATTGACAGCTTTTAATTTTTTAGACTTTACAGTGTGACTGAGCTCGTTAGTGACTATCTGATATGAGTTGTTTAATAAATATTATGTGAAGTTGTTAAAGTGAGAATTACTGGGTCCCAGTCCCGGTGTTAATAGTCATATTAAGATCCAACTGCATACAACTGGTAAATACTAAAATAGAATAAAATATTAGTTTTGAATTTTTTGCTAGCTGCGATCCAAATATATCAAAACTTATAATTCACTTGGTGTTGTTTGCTTGCATCTCCCCATTATTGTTTAGGACTGCAATTGATCAGTCTCTTGTTTGCATATATGCATCCTGGGCGAATTGCCTCAATATTGCCGCTATCCATCTTTGATCATAAAGTTTGTGACCTAAGGCAATATCGAGGCAAATAGCACAAGATGTCCATATGCCATCAAGAGGCTAGTCAATCGCAGTTCTAAACAACACTGGGAAGATACAAGCAAACAACACCAAGCGAAATTAAACTTCACTCCATTGCACAAGCAAGTGGCTATCAGGAATCAGTAGCAAAGTGGATAACATGATGGCGTTGGAAGCGAAAGGTACTGGGTTCGCGTCCCAGAGTGAACATCAGCTCAGAGATGCAAGTACACCCAGCTGACGAGTCTCAAACAGAACGAAACGCACATCCTGTATTCCACTTCTAACCACTATCCATCTTCGCTTATAAAGCTTATACTATAGTGTTATACTGAGGCATATATTAACTTCCACCATCTTATAATGTAATAATCTTTTTGAATGTCAACAGTTTCGTTTGCGATGTAATAATTATTCCTTAAAACTATAAGAATAATTTCACATTATTTTAGAATAAGAAACATATTTACTCTTTTGAAAGGTCATTGACTTCATAGAAATAATTATAAAGATTGTTCATTATCAAAAGGTTTTCAGAAATTTTTGCGTTTTTTCTTCGAAAAAAAAACTTATTTAATACGTAGTCAATGTTTCTTTGACGTTATTAACAGTATGCTGAAATGGAAATTTAATAAAACAAAAGTATTAACCAAAGGCCCTACCGTTGCTGTTACCTTGACGTGGTGGTCGGACTCGCCTATCGTGATGAACCAACCGAGCTATACTGGCTGGAACAATCGTTATTCAAGGTCTTACCATGCCAGACAGGTCGTTTGAAGAGCGGTAAGACTGAAAGCAGCAAACCCAAGGTCCGAAGGCGAAGTCGTATTGCTGATTGTACAGAGGTGTGATGGCAGTAAGTTGTTTTCATTAGACAATCAGCATAACAGCGATCCTGCCTTCCTATAAGGAGGAGTAGTGTTAGAAAAGGTCGACCCTAAAAATACACCCCTCGCCTTATCTCACAGATATCCATCTCCGGCGGTAAGGTCCCAACAAGTACGGAGCTAACACAAAAATTACCCACAAAATGTCGTGTGTGACCAACCTCAAACAATTGACCCTTGGGCACTGCGGTCATGCTCTGAGGTCACTAAGACCACTTTTAATCCAATTTCATTTTCAGGTCCCTCTAGAAGAACCCTTCCACGGTGTGGGCAACCGTAAATTGATAACTGCCCTCATACCTTTAACAGCACCCAAGATCACTGACTGATTAACCAAAAGCTATTATTATTTAAACCAATAATGGTGAATTTATACTTCTTTATGTGCATACTTGTTAAAATAATCAAGAAATACATCAGTTTATTTTTTCAAAACATTTTCTTATTCTATCGTGTGCTCACTAATGGTTACTCTTGAGTGTTGAGGCTTGGAGTTCTAGTGAAGAGTCACGAACGGTTGAACTCGAACATGTTCAGTTTGAAGTAGTTACCCACCAATAATATCGGAAGATGACTGCCTGTTATCTGAATCAGATCGAAGTTAGGTATGTAAACCATTAGACGTCCAGGATGAGTCGTGGATAAACATAGAAGGTGAGTCCTATGCTTAGACCACACGGGTATTTAGCGCTTCATGATTTCTTAGTAGTTATCTAACTACGATCGGTCTACTATGAAAACCATTGAATTCAACAATCACCGTAACACTTTCTGTATCGCATTTTCAGGCTACTCGACATTTATCGGTGTTATGAACCGACCAGTGTTAAAGAGCCACTAAAAACTTGGAATCGTTGGACAGCTGTTTCTTCTTAGTGTGGGACTCCGAAGCTGTGCGTATCCACAATCCCGCACCAAAGGGACTCGAACCCAGGACCTCAGATCTGGCGAACGAACAGTTAACCTAGCCCACTGAGCCGACATGACTGGTTGTCTTTGTAGATTTTGTTGTCTTCATTTGTCTATGGATTAAAGTTGACTATCTTATTCAGCTAACCTCTAATTATGCCATTAGTTGACCTTCGTCGGGTGGGTTGACAAATCAGGCCTAGTTCAATGCACTTATTTTTTAACCGATTGTTTTCAATGTCATTATCCGAGGAATGAGATGAAATTGCTAGAATCCTAGAAGTACCAAGCTAAACTGAAAATCTTCTCTACCATATCAAGGTATTAGCTTTACTGACTGAAAAATTCTCTCAGCAGTTCTGTATTTCGTAAGTTCCATTCAATTTCAGCCTATACATGCTTGAGTTGAAGGTTTTTCTTGTTAAGTTAATTAATCAGTAGGTTTTAAAATTTTAGGTTTTTTAATTTTACCTTGTCTCTGTAAACTGTTTACTAATCATACACAACACTAGTATTAACGAAATTTTAAGGTTATGTATTGAAATGAAATTTGATAGAAAGGTTGATAGTTTTGACTGAATTTCGTTTGATCTTTGTCGGCATTAGTTCATCCTACATGGCTTGTCTTTACTTAGTTATTTACCACTGAGCCGGCATCCGACAGTGTTAATCTTTAACTTCAATCGATCTGTGATGTTGTACAGCCTTTCATCCGTTTTCTGAAGTAGATAACTGTCTCCACGTGACATGGATTGGACTCCATTGGTTGCGGCTTCTCATTAGAACTCCAAGAAATCTATCTTGAAACTAGTCACTGGTGAGCACATGAATATTATCAGAATGGGGATTTGTGGAGATTGAAGTTATCCTAATGGTTGAATTCATAAGTCAATCTACGCTAGACCAACATCGAAAACCTGGAAGTATTGGACGTTCTAGATTTTATTTCTGGTCACCATTCATCTCTGCCTAAACCGTTGAATAGACTGTTTCGAATGTATTCAAATTGGAAAGATAAGGTTTAGAAACATTCATTGAGGCAGTGGTATAAGACTATAAATCTGAAATTAAATGATTACGTATGAATTAGTGGAAGAGAAGTTAGAGATAACTAAAAATGATATAAACCCAACCCCAGTTACTTAACTACACTATTTGAGCTGTGTAAAAATTATATGATGGTAGAACGAAATGGGAGGGAATTGGAAAAACGACTTAATAAAATAAGAGTAACGGTATTAGGGAAAAAAAGGTCCAAGTTAAAACCGATTTTCAAAAATAAATGATTTCACAATAACATCAAATTGAATTAAATATAGAAATGTATTTCGAAAAAGTTATTGTTTTGTAGGTTGTATTTGTTACAGATCAGTTCCTATTAGGATACAATTTAAAAAAAAGGAACACTGAAAATTTATTTTGTCCTATTATGAGATTTCGCGGAAGTGTTCACCTATGTATGACAAAGCCAGAAATTGAATCCAAGTCTCACCAAAAACGAATGATGACAACAACCGATAAATTAAACCAAATTCAACTAAAATATAATAAAGGGGTCACTAGTAACTTATTTTAAGGTGTTCCTGAAGTTTAAGAGAGAACACGTGACTGCCACTGTTTAGACATGCAAGGAGTGCCATATTTATTATCAATAATACTAGTTGATCATCTTACAGTATGTTTATTTGATTAAAATCGGAATTGTACTACTTCATCCTACATCATTCTTTTTAATTTTCGAGTGATCTCTATAACAAGAGAAGTTACTATCATCAAACCTAAACTGAATCGTATATCTGAACTGTTTAGGAGTCTTACAATAAAACAAAGAAACCGTCAACTTTGACCTGGTTTTCAGGGATACTTCTAAAGGAGTCAACTTGTGACAAATCAATATCATGAGAACTTCTTATTTATTATTTTATTTAAACACATAAATATTGGTACAAAGGAGCACCAGATATATATGCGCCACACAAATCTCATTTGATTTGTGTGAGGGCTGTGATACTGCCCAGGTGCCCAAAACGAAACAGGTGGTTTTCTTAGGGGGGCACACCCGGAGCCATTGACCTAAAGATCTGATCCACAAGGCAGTGAAGCATCGTGAGGAGATGCAATCACATGGTAGCCGGTGACCAACGATTGGTTCATACGCCATTTGTTCCCTCAGGATACTTGAGTCCATGTGCACCATTGGTTTGGAATCAGAGTTTTCTAACTCCCCTAGGTGGACTTTCCGTGTTCACTAACCCGGTTAAAGCGCTGGACATTCGCTTTTCGTCCTTTCAATTTCGTAAACAACAGTAATGCCACTGTGAGAAGGCAGTGAGTAGGACTTCTTTAGTAGAGGCTATATACGCATGGCCATGTGGGAGCATTTCGCGAGGGAGGGCGGACTCTTTCCATTCTCTGCCGTACCAACGCATCTGGAGGCGAGAACTGTAACAATTCACTACTAATATGGATATGAGTTTAGCAATTTATAATTATCTTTTAACATAATTAATTATCAAAATATTTAAAACATCTATATAATTTATTCAAAGTACATTAAATTTAATGAATAAACTTAAATTTAGTAAACATTTTATTTGCCAGTTGTTATATGGTTAAGCATATGTATATCTTCTCAAACAACCTTATCTATTTATATACTAAGTATTCAGAATAATCAATAATTCTCAAGGACGAACTAACAATCTCGATATTATTATTGTTAATTATTTTACTGGATTAAATGTTCTATGGGAAAAAAGAGATTATTGACACTGCTGAGGAGTCTGACACTTGGACGAAACCGTCGTCCAGTGTTTCCAGGTTTTTTTTTATGGTGGTCTAGCTTCAATTGACTAATGAATTCAACTAATAAAAGATCAATTATATCATCATTTCGTTTAAGAAACATCAACAAGCTGAAACAAATAGTAAGATGTTTAAAAAAACAAAGAACTTTGGCGATTTAGAAGTAGGACAGATATAGACGTCAGTCCTATTGAATTCAATGAATTCATACTAAAAAGTTATTCCTATATTACACAAAATACGACAAGAAATCAGTTTCATATTTCTTCATTTCAATACACATCTCCAGATATCCAATGATAACGACTCTACTGTTAGAAGAATTTCCATCACGTGACTATAAACATGAATAAATATTGAAAATAACTAATGAATATTTACTTCACACTAGTGTGCACAAGATGAACTTGTAAGCAAGTTGTTTATTTAATCAAGTTCAATAATCTTCACACATTGTATACATCGCATTATCAGAATACTGATCAATGTAGTTTGTTCCACAAAATCAGTCAATATGATAATTAAAATGGAATGTTGTAGTCCATCTGATCTTGTAGTGTTTCAGATTACAACAACAAGACAGTTGCATTGAATGCATACATGGTAATTACAAACTCCATCTCATTATCATGAATAGATTTCAGTTATTTCACTGAAACATTATTCCATAATCAGATGGTCATTGTTGATAATTAGTTTGTTGGTAGTGGAAAGAATCGATTGACATTTTGATATGTTGATATTAGTTTGATTGTATTTTGTAAATTGAACAATATTGTGTTGTAGTTATGGATTGGAAGACAGTAGTAAGAATTGTAGAAGAGAATTTATAAGACAAACTGTTCATTGATATAATGAGAGAAAATTTCTTTCTAGGTTTCTTACTAAGTTTATATGAGATGACCTTTATTTCACTGTTAATGGTAGAATTATTGAGTGTACACTATTTTTAACAGGTTAGTATTCATTTTACTGATTTATTACATAATCTAAAGAAAAACTCTAGTTCAATGAATCTTGATAATATTTCACCTTATTATTTACTGTTGAGAAACTTTTATTTTAAATTCACTTAGTATTGTTTGTTTGAATCTTCCCATTGATGTTTAGGACTGCAACTGGTCAGTCTCTAATTGGCCATATATGCATACTGTGCATATTACCTCGATATAGCCTTATTTCACAAGCATTGTTAGCATTGTAAGGTACTGGGTATACATATATTTTTCTGTTGAAAATATCTAGTTCTTAGAGTTGATTATATGTACATGATCAGAGTAAACACATCTGACAAGTACAAGATCAAGAGAAAGTAGACGTCTGATATTAGATGACTACTGTTTATGATGTAAATCAAGAATAAGAAGTTTTTAACCAAAAGTTCCGGAAATAGACATAATTCAAGAAGTATACATAATCGTCCACTAACTCGAAGACAGTTTATGACAAATGTTTACACCTTTAAGTACTTTACTATAGTTATATATCTGTATAAACTATGATCCAGTTTAACATGATGTACGTTTATATTATCAGATCATATATGGTCGTTATATGAATAACCATTTAACAAATCCTTACACAGTATACAATGGAAACATAAAATTTATGAAAAACCGTCTTCAGATCATCTTAACGCCAAGCTTTTCAAGAACTTAACCTGAAAATGCTTTTTATGCACGTTTACATCAGCGAAAAACTACCAGAATTCCACAGAATTGGAATAGATCATCAACCCATCAAAGTTATTGTTCTGTACTTATGGTCATTCCAATAATCAATCTATATTTGAAGTCTAATTGAATAAGATATGCTGTTTAATGGAATAAATGAAAATCTACTTTTTTAACTATTCACTCTTATTAACAATTAAAACTTCATCTCTTTAAAAAAAAACGACGATTTAAAAAACACGGATAAGATTCAATTAGAGAATTTAATTCAATCAATTTAAATGTCATTTATAGTGAATTGAAGATGAATGAAATTTGTAACAAACCAGTTAAGTAAACAACAAAACTGTTGATCTAAGAAAACAATTTCCCTAGTTCATGAATTACATATACACTTAAGTCTAGTGTCAGAAGTGGAATTCGAACCCACGCCCACAGAGTGGACGTGGGACCGCTCGGCCATCCTGACCACATATACACTTATACAAAACAAATAAGCCATTGAATTAAATGCAGGATACGATACACATATTTCGTTTCTATCGTAAAAACATCTATATCAACAATAATATCATGGTTGGTAACTAGGAATATAAACTAAGATTTAGGTCTAGTTTTATTTAAGAACGATAAAGTCGCTGAATGTAACTGGACTCCAGTGTTAACGCTTACACGGTCCATTACTTATCACTTTAAATGCCTGTTTGTCATCTTCTAGACTGTTAAGTATAATTTGTCACACAAATTGTTTAATAGTTATCAGATATATGTTTCTTAGGATTTGTATTTTCATATAGGTGATAACTAACAGGTGTTAGAAGTATTCGGATCTGATAATGAGTTTCAATGTGAGGACCAAACCTTTTGATGTAGGTATATTCAGCTGACGAACACTGATATGGAACGAAACGCATATTCTAGATTTCACTGCTAACCACAATTCATCTAGCATAAATATGTCTTGTTGTGCTTGCTTTGCTTAAATCTATAAAGTGAAGAGAATTTTAAAAAATATGTACATGTATTTCATTGAAGAACGAACAGAACAAAGTTGTCCACAATACTAACCACTTTATTTAGTAGTTCACTTACCAAGTAAACGTTTATATAGTTGAGTATGGTCAACATGCTTTTCGGTATGTATATGCACATTTATGTGAGTATTAATAATACTATTAGGTTAATTTAAACAATGGGTTAGTTGAAACAATGTTCATGTCTACGTGAGGAATACGGAAAACATTGACTGTTTTATTTACTGAAATACTGGTCCACACCATTCACACCTGTCCAATATACTCATATTATCTTATTCAATATTATTTAATTTTGGAAACCATTGATAATAAAATTCCAAGTTTTGAATATCCTATGTACTTTCCATTATGTACTTTTATTTACATTATCACTTGAATGGACTCTTTTCGTTTGATATTATTGGATAACTGTAATGGTAGTGATGAAAACAGTAAAATTCTTTTTATTAACCAATCTCATAATTATTATTATCAGAAGGGGTATTGTGGAGATTTAGTATTTTCATAGTCGAAAGCGTAAGTCAATTGAAGCCAGACCCCCATGGAAAACCTGGAAGCATTGGATGGCCGTTTCGTCCTATAATGGGGCTCCTCAGCAGTGCGCATCCACGATCCCGCACTCGCGAGATTCGAACGGTTGCTCAACTTCGTGGATCAGTTGAAGTTAGACATTAACACCGTTGGATGCCGGCCAGCTCAGTGGTCTATCGGTTAAGGGCTCTTGCTCGAGACTGGTAGGTCCTGGGTTCGGATCTCGATCGCGGGGCGGGATCGTGGATGCACACTGCTGAGGAGTCCCGTAATAGGATGAAACGGTCGTCCAGTGCTTCCAGATTTGCCATGATTGTCTATCTTCAATCGACTCACGCTTTCAACTATGAAGATCTCATAATTACTAAATAACTGAAAATTTCGTGACCTCCGAAAATCATAAGATAATTACACTAACATATCTTAGCGCATTAACCAACGTTTTATCAAGACTTCTTGATTTAAATCATTTAAAAAATCTGTAATTTTCATGTTAGTCGATTTGAATAGTAACTAAGCGGTATAGAAGTTGAATGTTCACCCGTAAGATTGAGGGTTTCCGGTTTGTTTTCCGGTTGCAGAGTCGTAAACGAGCACTACTGAGGAATTTCGTACTAAAACGAAGTGGCCGACTAATGCTTCCAGGTTTTTGATGATAGTCAAATCAAGATCATTTCGTGATATATAGTCTAATAATAAAAGATAACCATACAATCGAATTTTATGAACATTATAATGTATATATGTATGTGTTTGAATCTGAAAACCCCTCCATGTATACACTCTATATGACAATAGTTGTTTGGTTCTCTTTATAAGTAACGTTATATATTTAACTTGCTTTGTTTATGTGTATCATGTTCATTATTATTATCATTTTAAATTTTTATTCACATCTTTGCTGTTCTGTCCTGCCGGCTACTATAATGGATGACTGAATTCTTGATTATTTCTGCATGGATCGACTGCTTTTCATCTATTTCTCCTGTTTGTTAAAAAGCTTTTATTATTTCTGATAAGAAATGAAATATGTAACTCCTAACTATTCTTATGTAATGGTTATTTGATAGCTTGGATCACTTGCCTTTTGAATGAATTGATTTGATGTATTCATTCGGAATAGAAATAAGTTCTTTGTTTATCAGCAACATTTTCTCCTCTTCAATAAGTAAACAGTTCTGTGTTTATTAACAAATTTTCTACTTGATACTTGCTAGTTTAACATTCACTAACTGGTAGGAAACCCTTATTTATTTTTGATCTCATGATGATACCAAGTCTGTCGTGTACTATTCGAAGATTCATAACCTTCCATCCTGAAAATGCACAAACAGTTGTGTTATTTGGATATTTAATATGTATTCTCAAGTCCAAATAGTAACACTTTTGTAACTAAATTTCTATCTTTTGACTGATTTATACTTGGTTTAGGCTTTGTGAATAAGGTATATAAGTGATGTAGAATATACCAGGATCCTAAGACAACAATTATTGGACATTCCCATCAGTTCATTATATTGCACTTTAATTTAAAAGTTCTATTCTCACACACTTGATTAAAACAGGACATTAAGTTGACTTGAATAAACCTTTATGAATTATCTATCGTATACATCGACTTGACCTTGTGGTTTACGGATTCGTATATTTTGTATACTCCTGTAACTAACAGAATCCACAAACTAACATTCATAACCAAAATATGTTTAGGCGACGCATCGTTTTTTTCTACCTTAACCATCGATGATGGTCACACCTGAATGAGTTAAAACAAAACTTTGATTTCTTACAATATCTTATCATTTATCTTATTAGATATTACGTAGTCTGTCATCCATGTTTTCAGTTTTTAGTATTCACAAAATGTAGTTTGATTATTAGAATTATCTTATCATCATTCATTCAGTTGCCAAGTTAATCGTTTGACATTTTCACAATTACTTGTGCAGTTTTATAGTTTATATCACGGATTGACCTTAATAAGATCATCATTAAAAACCTGGAAGTAATGGATATCTGTTTCGTCTCCTATCCAAGTGAAAATCATAAATTCCCTTGTAACTAATTTCGAAAAATGATTCTCGGTTTTGACCTGAAAGCCGTGATCAGTAGAGTTCAAACATGTCTGATTTAGGACAATTACTCACAAAAAGCAGTAGAAGACAACTGAATAACATCGTGATTTGATTGAAACATATAAATCATTCGATGCTGATTTAGAGGTCTAATAGTGAAACCCTCTGCAAATAACCTGTAGTTCTCTGGTTTAACCGATGAGAAGGTTATGGATTCACAATGCTGAAGAGTCCCATACCTGTACGAAACAGCTATCCAGTTGAATTTACCAGGTAGATAGATGAATGATGTATTATGTGAATTTAATACACCATTTTTATACGATTCAACATGTCAAAGCCAACTAAAGTAACTGATTCATTATTTGATACTTTTCCTGAATCGTTTCTTAATTCACAGCAGATGCTTCTAGATAACGAAAAATGTTATGTTCTATTTTAAGAAAACTACGCAAATTGTATTTTATTTGTGAGCTGGTATTGTGGTGTGGGTTGTTTACATCCACATAAGTAGTATATGACGATTGTCAGGAATTGAATGTATTTCACTAGAAGATTGATAAGGAGAGAACAGAAACGAAATGCAATTGGTATGAAAATGCATGAACAATAATAATCGAAGAATATGGACTGGTATTTGCTGAACGAATGGTCAAGATTGAGACAATTGTTTGATAGTTTGCAAATTAACTGTTTACTGTATGGTTGTCAGATTTCAGTGAGATATTCTGTAATTTTCGTGTCAACTACATTCGATTGTCCCCACTCATGTTCTCATTCACTACAGTATAACTAGAAAAGAAATACTTCCAGTTCCTAGTCGAATATTACTCATAAATGAGCTTTTATCATTGATTAATTTTCTTATTACATTAGTTAGAATAAATCGAAAGACAATGGCAATACAAGGGTTCATAATAATCAGCTTAAATCCCGATGGACGGAGACGACTGTTAGTCGTATGTTGTGACGTTCAAACAGCTTGATTCTCTTTGAAGTTTGTAAAAAACCCTCTACAGAATCGCTAACCAAATAAAATGAACCAAATGACTTAAACTTTACAGTGGAAGGAGAAGGATCTTTATAGGGAAGGGTTATGATGCTGCATGTTGAAAAGCAGTAACCTTCAAAATCCAAAAGGCCGAAGGTCCTTCAGACAACCGGAGATACAGTAAAAGTAGGAGTACATAGTGGCAAAAAAGCGTGAGAGACTGGGAAGGTCATTCAAATAGCTGCAGAGATAAGAGGATACAGCTTGACTCTGCTTGAAATAGATGAAACCCCATGGTATGTAATGTGGAAAGAAAAGATCAGCCTTGGGAGAAGAACATATGGGATGCGAAACAACTGTCAGCCAGCCCCGATATCAGAATCTTCAATACAAACGTCAAGATAGTTCTGCTGTGCGGAGATGTGCCTTGAATAACTATTACAATCATCATCAAAAATGGTCAGGTATATATAAGTAGTTATCTACTCGAGATATTATAGACTCATTAGTCAGAGGTCATCAGTAATATACTATAGTGTCAGGGAACAAACTGGATGCAAACTAAATAGAAAATTGGGAATAGACCCGATACAAAAAATACTTTGCGGATACTATCAAACTACATCATATGAAAATCTTTGACTTAGAATCCTCAAGGTAGTGAAGAAACAGATAAACATATACTTTAACTAAATATGAATAAACTCTATTATTTTTCAAATTCACTTAGTATTGATTTGTTTGAATCTTCCCATTGATGTTTAGGACTGTAACTGCTCAGTCTCTGATTAGCCATATGTGCATAATGTGCGTATTGCCTCGATATAGCCTAAATTCACAAGCATGGTAAGCAATGATGGATGGTGGCTAGCAGTGAAATCCAGGACGCACGTTTCGTCCTATTTGGGACTCGTCAGCTGGATGTACATGCATCTCACAGTTGATTTTCACTGTGAGACTCGAACCCAGTATCTTTCGCTTCAAACGCCATCGCGTTATCCACTTAGCTACTGATTCCTGATAGCCACTTGTTTGTGCAATGGGGTGAAGTTTAAATTCACTTAGTATTGTTCGTTTGAATCTTCCCATTGATGTTTAGGACTGCAACTAGTACTAAATAAGACGAAACGCGCGTCCTAGATTCCACTGCTAGCTACTATCCATTTTTGTTTATTATTTTTCTTTGTAAACAACATACATAACCTGTAATATGATACATTCATTATCATTTATATTCAACAAAAATAAAGCGGACATTTTGAAGTTCATCCTTAAAATGAGAATAACATAGTTTCTAAATTTACCTTTATAATATAATTAGTAAAGAAAAAAGTGCTATAACATCAAGAATACCTCATTAGTGATAGTGTTATCATAGTGGATATATAGATCAGTGAAATTTGAGTTATAAACAAACAAACTATAATGAACAAATGAAAGTGAATTAGTCCATTAGTAAACTAAAATGAGGGAAACTATGTTTTTTTCCCCATGTTACATTTAATTTTGAATCGAAATGTAATTGGCGCTTTTATTGTTTTGTTCGATCATGTGATCAGATGATTAATATGTATCACTATGTGATGAAAAAATTTATCAATCATATGTAGGATATTATTACCTTCAATACGGTTAAGTTAATTTGTCTCTTCTTAACCTGCATGCAAAAGTGAGATAAACAGCATGTTCGAGCAATCTTTCGTTCAAAAATAATATATTAATGGTGGATATATGAGTGAAGGTTTCACTGAGGATATCATTTCAGTCATCTGAAGCTGTCCAAATACATATTTTATGAACACATCACTGTAGTGCATCTCAACTTGTTGGAATTCAAAGCTTGAAATGAAATTTTCAGTGAAGATTATGCTCTAATAGGCAGCAATTATTGACTGTAGAAACGGAAATATGCTAAACCTTGATCAGAAATTTGAACATTGAGAAGTAGATTTTCTAGAAGTTCACGAATGTGTGTTGTATAACTTTTTAAACTCATAAAGATTTCAGATTTCAAATGAGTTATTAAGATTTAATTTGAAAGCGTTGGATAGTGGGATGTTTGATAATTATTTCTTTCTTCTCAACAGATACTCGATAGACTCACATCCTAGCATGTGTTACTGTTAATTCTACTAAGACCTGCAACTATCCATTTTGGTTGGTTCTGTTTTTTACATGTAAGTCAACGTAAATATACTGGAAAACATACTGTACCACTTAAATCGTAATTTTATTGTGCTCCGTAATTCGTATATTTCCATGTTTATATGTTTCCTGAAATAAGTGGGGTTCATAAAATAGATGTATTTAAATTGCTTAAAAGTTTAACTTGTCAGTCCTTTTAAAAAAGGGAAGAGTTGAAAACAGCAAACTGAGGATCCGAGAGCAAAGTGATGCTGCTGACTGTACAGCGGTAATACAGCAGGAAGGCGTTTTCTTAAGGCAGCGGTACTGCTTTCTTACAGCGGAAGGAAGGAGTTTGAAAACGTTGGCTTCCAAACTGTCTTTAAAGTGAAGAGCTAACTATTGTCGAACTACTCACACAGAAGCCGTGAGATACTGAGGTCAACTAATTATCCCTTGAACTCTGATGTCACGAGTAGCTAAAACCAATACTAATACAGTTTCCTTCATGGGTCCATCATCCAGAAGTATACTAATGATTCAAACCAAAATGTTGAGAACCATCAGTATATTTCGGCAGCAGCTGGTTAATTAATGTATCGTAGTGATATTTCTTGATATTGAGATATCATTCTTCTCCGTTGACCAGGAGGTTATGTGGCAAGGTTAGTCACTGAAAAATGTACTGAATGAGTACATAAACTTTGCGCAGACTCTTTACTCAAACTCTTTTGGTCGAGACAGACCTTATAAGGATCTGTGAATAAGACTGTCAACCTCGAGTGGAGCTCCTCAGGGCTTTCCACACTCCCTTTTTCTGTGTGATTATGTCATTGATATTTTCTTAGATGTAACAATTTATTCGTCTAACTTTTCAGGGTTCGACCTCCTGCCGGAAAATTCGCTTATCAGTTTAGGATACACAGATGACATTGTCCTGTTTCGTTAAGACGCTGACAGACTTCAGAATTCTTCATTTGATTTGAGCTATCATATTAGCCCTTTTGAGATGCTGCTCTTCCCCTTTAAATCCAAAATGTTTATTCAAAACCGATACGCGTCACTGCTGGAACTGATGATGTGGAGTAAAGTGGATAAGCGGGTCAACCACTAAACTTACCTTGGAAGTCTAGTCAACCTCAATCAGTCAGTGTCTGAAGAAGTCTCAGGATCAGTCTAGAAAACTTCATTGGCTTTTGCCACTTTACGTTACATGTGATGTGAGCGAAATGTCCGTTTACCTACGAAAGAGTGTGGGTACAGTTCTCTGTGAAACATGGCCTCCGAAAGCGGAAGATGTGGTTAAGCTACTGGGTTTGATCGTGCATGTCCTTAGATCATTGTTCACGTTTCATGGAACGACCGATTGAGCAATGTTAAGATTGCCGATAGAAGACTAGACACAGGTGGCAAATCGGCTGATTGGGTTATGAATCTTGATCAATTGTGGTGGTAAGGACATTGTTACTCATGCCAATTTATGACTTAACTCGACGAAGGATGTTTGCTGATGTGGGTTTGTACTAGAATAAAGCTACAGAGGACAAATCAAAACATCATAACAGTAGACGAAGTCATGGATTATTGGTATAAGCCATGCTCGTAAAAGCAGGCTACCTGCTTGAAGTTCAAGAGATAACTGTGATCAGATGTTGAGGATTAAAATACTACGGATGCATTCAATCTATATTTTTCTCTCGAACCTGAATTTCAGTAGTCCTTCATACATAGCTTTCCACTATGTCTTTTTGAATTTAATCCTAAATGCTCAATCTTTGTAACTGGCGTTGATAATACATTATTTTGATCTGGTTTGCTAATCGCGTTGATTTCATCCCATTGTGGTAACATAACACAACAACTTTGCCCCCAAACATCTGTGCCAGGCTATACCTTTATAATGAATACTTATCTAATTTTAACTGAAGTAAAATTTTCATTCTAAGTACTGCATTTTGCACATATCAATGATTTGTAGGTGCAAGACTTATTTCAAAATTAAAATAAAATATGCATTCTATTTACAGAAATAATCAACCTGATTTATGTAGTAATGTTAAAACAGAGTCTTAATTAGATCTCCAATAGACATTCCAATGTAAGTGAAGTAGAAAAAAGTTGTGTAGTTATGATTTCGGGTTACGAAATCGTAAGAGGTTAAAAGCTATATCAAGTGGTTTTTCAGTAGCCAAAGCTATTTTTGCTGTTAACTGTAGATTAAATACTTCTCATAAACCGCCTATATTACCAATCACGGTAATTATGTGTTCATCAGTTATAGGTGTTCAGAGAAATATCATGGAGTTCTTGTGACGAGATCAGTTCACCTATGTCGAATATAAGGTAGATATTCCTGACACAGTGTCAGGAAAAAAGAAATACTGGAAATCGAGTGGCGCTAGAAATGTGAACCTTCAGTATTCGGTTTACGATAAGCGCTTCTTATTGATCCATTAGTTCTTCTCATCAATAGAACATCAAGAAAGGAGATGGTATCAGACTTTTCATCTTCTGTTGTGAAAGAAACTATCTGGTGGACTTTATGAAATGTCTCTAATAGGCTTTGAGTTTCGCTATTGTTTTTTCTAACTATAAATGCATTTTATACGAATATTCGTCAAGATTTGAACGGATAGCTTGACAAAAATTGGGCGCCGAGTGTAGACAAGCCATTATATGTGAAAATTATTTTATTAAAATTTAAATAATTTCAACGTTTCGTCCAGCTAGCTTGTCAGGTCTTCTTCAGGGTAATAATCAAAATCATGAAAGAAATATATAATGTTTTCTTTAACAATTATATCAAAATCTATACTACTTTAAACCAATCATGTTTGTAAACAGAATAATATGATCAGAACGGGGTTTGTGGAGATTTCGGTATTTTCATAGTTGAAATCATAAGTCAATTGAAGCTAGACCACCATGGAAAACCTG